>NC_081183.1:37711855-37739139 GCF_029867415.1 Vicia villosa | reverse complement strand
TGCTTTTTTCTGGAAATGGTAATCCTAAAAAACCAAAATAAAATAAAAAAAAACTTTTTCAAAAAAAAATCTGCATACACTCTTGCATTCATAAATTTTCTGAAATAGATATAAATCACATGTGCAGATTTACTATTGATAAACCCATTGAATGCAATAACCCTATGCCCTCTCCCAACTTTGAGTTTCCTGTGTTCGAAGCCGAAGAAGAGGAAGAAGAGGAGATTCCAGACGAGATCTCTCGATTACTTAAGCACGAGGAAAGAGCCATTCTGCCTCACAAAGAGCCTTTAGAAAAGATCAATTTGGGTTCTGAAGAAGACAAAAAAGAAGTGACCATTGGATCGCTGCTTGATGCTGATGTCAAGAGTAAGTTGACAGACCTTCTCAAAGAATATGTTGACGTGTTTGCCTGGTCCTACCAAGACATGCCTGGGTTGGATACCAATATTGTTCAGCATTATTTGCCATTGAAGCCAGAATGTCCGCCAGTTAAGCAGAAATTGCGAAGGACTCACCCTGACATGGCTAACAAGATCAAAGTGGAAGTTCAAAAACAGCTCGACGCAGGTTTTCTTGTCACCTCAGAATATCCTCAATGGTTGGCTAACATAGTGCCAGTTCCGAAAAAAGATGGCAAAGTCAGAATGTGTGTTGACTACCGTGACTTGAACAAGGCCAGTCCAAAAGATGACTTTCCATTACCGCATATCGACATGCTGGTTGATAACACTGCTAAGTTCAACGTCTTTTCCTTCATGGATGGGTTCTCCGGTTATAATCAGATCAAGATGGCTCCTGAAGACATGGAGAAGACATCTTTCATCACCCCATGGGGTACTTTTTGCTACAAAGTGATGCCGTTTGGATTGAAGAATGCAGGTGCAACTTACCAAAGGGCAATGACTACTCTCTTTCATGACATGATGCATAAAGAAATTGAAGTCTATGTGGACGACATGATAGCCAAGTCCAGCACAGAAGAAGAACATATTGAATACCTTTTGAAGTTGTTTCAACGACTAAGGAAATATCAGCTTCGCTTGAATCCTAACAAATGTACTTTTGGGGTTAGATCTGGAAAACTCTTGGGTTTCATTGTCAGCCAAAGAGGTATCGAAGTAGATCCCGATAAAGTCAGAGCTATTCAAGAGATGCCTGCACCAAAGACTGAAAAACAAGTAAGAGGATTTCTCGGACGATTGAACTACATCTCCAGATTTATCTCTCAAATGACTGCTACTTGTGGGCCAATTTTCAAGCTTCTCCGCAAAGATCAAGGGGTTGTATGGACTGAAGATTGCCAGAAAGCGTTCGACAGTATCAAGGAATACCTGTTAGAACCACCAATATTGATTCCTCCAGTTGAAGGAAGACCATTAATCATGTACCTTACTGTGTTGGAAGAATCCATGGGCTGTATGCTTGGACAGCTAGATGAGACCGGTAAGAAGGAGCATGCCATCTATTACTTGAGTAAGAAATTCACAGACTGTGAGTCTCGTTACTCCATGCTCGAAAAAACATGTTGTGCTTTGGCTTGGGCTTCAAAACGTCTCTGCCAATACATGATCAACAATACTACTTGGTTAATCTCCAAAATGGATCCGATCAAGTATGTCTTTGAAAAGCCTGCCTTAACAGGAAGGATTGCCCGATGGCAAATGTTGCTATCTGAGTATGACATTGAGTACCGTGCTCAAAAAGCGGTCAAAGGAAGCATTCTCGCCGATCATTTGGCACATCAACCAATTAATGAATATCAATCTCTCAAGTTTGACTTTCCTGATGAAGATGTCTTGTACTTGAAGATGAAAGATTGTGACGAACCGTTACCTGAAGAAGGTCCTGAGCCTGGATCAAGATGGGGCCTAATTTTCGACGGAGCAGTAAACGCTTTTGGCAATGGAATTGGGGCAATCATCATCACTCCCAAGGGTACTCATATCCCATTCTCCGCCAGACTGCTATTTGATTGTACCAACAACATCGCAGAATATGAAGCTTGTATCATGGGTCTCGAAGAAGCCATTGACTTAAGGATCAAAATCCTAGACATATATGGAGATTCAGCCCTTGTGATCAACCAAATCAAAGACAAGTGGGAAACTTACCACCCTGGCTTGATTCCTTACAGAGATTATGCAAGACGTCTGTTGACTTTCTTCAACAAGGTTGAATTGCATCATATACCTCGAGATCAGAATCGAATGGCAGATGCCTTGGCTACTCTATCTTCCATGTTCAAAGTCAGCCACTGGAATGATGTGCCTAAAGTCAGAATCACGCGCCTTGAAAGGCCCGCCTATGTATTTGCAACTGAAGCAGTCATCGATGATAAACCGTGGTTCCACGACATCAAACGCTTCCTTCAAACTCAAGAGTACCCACTTGGGGCATCGAACAAAGATAAGAAAACTCTAAGGAGACTTTCTGGCAGTTTCTTCCTGAACGGAGATGTGCTATACAAAAGAAACTTCGACATGGTTTTGCTCAGATGTGTGGATAGACACGAAGCAGACATGTTAATGCAAGAAGTGCATGAAGGGTCCTTTGGAACTCATTCAAATGGGCATGCAATGTCCAAAAAGATCTTAAGAGCAGGATACTATTGGTTGACAATGGAATCTGACTGTTATAAACACGTGAAGAGATGTCACAAGTGCCAGATCTACGCAGATAAGATCCATGTACCACCGACTCTACTCAACGTTCTCTCATCTCCATGGCCTTTCTCCATGTGGGGTATCGATATGATTGGAATGATCGAACCGAAAGCTTCAAACGGTCATCGTTTCATCTTAGTAGCAATTGATTACTTCACCAAATGGGTCGAAGCAGCATCTTACGCCAACGTTACAAGACAAGTGGTTGTGAGGTTTATCAAGAATAACATCATTTGCCGATATGGTGTTCCCAGCAAGATCATTACTGACAATGGTTCAAACTTGAACAACAAGATGATGAAAGAATTATGTGAGGAATTCAAGATTGAGCATCATAACTCCTCTCCTTACAGACCAAAAATGAACGGCGCTGTTGAAGCTGCTAACAAGAACATTAAGAAGATTGTCCAGAAAATGGTCGTCACTTACAAAGACTGGCACGAAATGCTGCCATTTGCTTTACATGGGTACCGAACTTCAGTGCGTACTTCAACAGGGGCAACTCCCTTTTCTCTAGTATACGGCATGGAAGCTGTGCTCCCCGTAGAAGTTGAAATCCCATCAATGAGAGTCCTCATGGAAACTAAGTTATCAGAGGCTGAATGGTGTCAAAGCAGATACGATCAGTTGAACTTAATCGAAGAGAAACGTATGACTGCTCTATGCCATGGACAGTTATACCAAGCAAGGATGAAACACGCCTTCAACAAAAAGGTTCGACCTCGTGAATTTCGAGAAGGCGACCTCGTGCTTAAAAAGATCTTGTCTTTTCAACCAGATTCTAGGGGCAAATGGTCTCCTAATTATGAAGGCCCGTATGTTGTCAAAAGAACATTTTCTGGCGGCGCCATGATTCTTGCGACCATGGATGGTGATGAACTCCCACATCCTGTGAATGCTAATGCAGTCAAGAAATACTTTGTCTAAAAAATACAAAAAGAACAGCTCGGTAAGTCGAAAACCCGCAAAGGGCGACTTAGGCAAAAATGAGCGTCTCGGTGGACTGAAAACTTGAAAGGGCGGTCCAGGCAAAAATTAGAGACAAAAACAGAAAAAATTCATCCTGGTAGATTGAAAACCTGAAAGGGCAATCTAGGCAAAAATTAGGGATTTATGACAAAGTAACTGCATCAGTCTGTACTTCGTCACCTGAAGAGTCTGTACTTCATCAAAGGATCTTCAAACAAATCATTGTCAATCTGAAGCGACAAGCACAGTTGTAACTCAAAGTTGTAAGGGAATAGTGGTTATTGCTTTCGATGTAGCCTTTTCCGCATAATTACCATTTCCAACTTTTGTAAATACTCCATGGAATCACGCCTTTAGCTGATTTCCATCCTATTAAATAAATTTGAGCCTTGTGCCCATTTGTTTGCAATCTCTAATTTCTTTTAGCTTGCAAAATGACGCTTTGATTATTCACTTTTGAAACAAAAAAAAAGAGAAAAAAAGTTTTAAATGAATTTTACTTCACTTTTTCAAAATAAAAGCGAAACTTTCCTTTGAGTTGTGAACAACAGAAGGAACATCAACAGCTATCTCCATAGGACGAATCAAAGATTATGATAGGAAAAGGTCTTCTATCCCCAGTGAAGAAGCTCTTCTATCCCCAGTGAAGAAGGTCTTTTATCCCCAGTAAAGAAGATTTTTTCCATCTCAGTGAGAAAAAGATGCTTATCTTCCCCAGAGAAGTTTAAAACATGCAGCACCATTCATCACCCGTGCTATCTACACCGTGTTGAAGAACATTTGCCAAGTATCTGGTTGTATTGCGACGTTGGTCCCTCTCCAGTATATACTTCTTTGTCTGTCAGTATTGTCAGCATGCATGCTACATTCATGACATTCATCATTCATACATATTTGCATCATTTATGCATCGTTGCATTTTTCAATGTTTGCTTCGAAATCACTTGTTTAGGATATATCTATCCCAAAAAAAAAAAGAAAGAAGGAAAAAAAAGAAAAAAGAAACAGGTATGAGCGTGTCATCTCTCAAGTAGGTTGTCACCCATAAGCAAAAAGAACATATTCTTTCTCCAGTTCCCCACTGAGATCATTCCTCGTGGAAGAAGGTTGCTTTAGTTTTCTCCTCTCAAAACGAAAGAGAAAATCCCATCGAGTTCTTTCCTCATGGGTACGAAGTCTTGTTTGACTATTTCTTTCCAATTCATTCTTGGTTAGAACCTTGTCTTTGCCAGAAATTCAAATTCTGATTCCCCAAACAGAGTCGTGAAAAATAGAACAATAAGCAAAAGCCTCATCATCTGAGCAGCTTATGTCTCTTCCAAAAGATTTTTCCTCTCTAGGAAATCAATCATGAAGACCATTTGACAATCAGGGCCTTATTACTGTTCACAAGGCTGAATAACCAGTAATTTCCCTAGCAAAGTCTCCAAGATCATTTTATCACTCGGCTGATAATTGATCATGTCTTCAGAACCACTATCACGAGGCTGGTAGTCGGTAACCTTTTGTTCTGGTTATATTATTAAACATGTCTATCCCAATGCTGATAGTCGATAATATTAACCGAACCTTTGAAACTCTTTTTACCTTGTCAAGTCTATCACCATGCTGATAGTCGGTAACACAGTTTCATACCTTTCACCTTCGCATTATTAAACAGGTCTATCCCCATGCTGATAGTCGATAATGCCGATAGGTAAGCTTTTCTCACAAAGCTATCATTCCCCGGTGAAGCATACACTTGCTTTCCCGAAAAAAAAGACAAAACGGATTCTCTTCCTGAAACGGATTGAGACATCCTTCCCAATCTCTTGTCCCCAGTGGAGTCAGTTCTTGATATCCCCTCGGTAAAGATATTTTGGCATCGTTCGCAATTTTGGTATCTTAGGTCCAAAATTTGCGTCTTCTGATATTTAAGTCTCTTCTACCCTATCAAAACGAAGATTTTCAATCTTCATGTCTCAGGTTGAAGAAACTTAAATAGGGGCATCTGTCATACCCCAATTTTTGACCTAAGATACCACCTCATATCATTTGCATATGCATCATTTGCATCTCTAACAAATTGCATAGCTTGTGTTTGCTACTTGTGACTCAGCAGGGTTTAATCTGGAAATCACTCATCAGTACAAGTAACAATAAATTAGGGTTTTGTTCTCCCTTCATCTCAAATGAATCATCTTCATCAATAATCAACATTTGGTCCTCAGAGATTCATTTCAACAAGCTCAACAGTTTTGAATCGACTGAATTAGGGTTTTGACTGAAGACAGCACACTCCTGACTTTTGCTCAGGATTTGACCTAATGACTTGGGACATGACCTCAAGACCTCAAGTGCATCATTTTGACCTAATCCATTGGCTCATAACATCTCCTACACCAAGATTGATCAGACAAATCCTCAGATCAGGGTTTTGAACTATCAGGGACTGAAATCAGGGATCACATTTGGGAAACCCTAAAAATCCCCAGGAAGTCAATCAAAGGTTTCAATCATCTTCAAATAATCCCTATGACAATATCCAAAGAAGATTGTGTCTCAATTCAAGATCCACAGTCATCAATTTCATCAGGTCGACAATTAGGGTTTTTTTGACCTAATTCACTGAATAACTGACTTTTTAATCAGGACATGGTGCCACAAATCAAACCATGGCTCAATATCCTCTAATGCTTCAATATGATCCATTCATACCATTCATTTGGTGAGGGTAGCCTGTTTCATTTGAAATCTCCAGAAACGCGATTCGTCTGAAAAAGTCAACTGTACAAGATTGCCATTGACTTTTGGAGAATTTTGGTCAACCATGACTTTTGAAGTTTTAAATCATCAATATATGATATGAGAAGTCATTTGATCAAGAAAAATCAAGAAAATCAATCAAGAATCAAAAAGTCAAAAGTTTGACTTTCATACTTAGAAAATTTTTCTAAGTGTTTTTCATGGTTTTTTCCAAACTTTGGAGGGGAATAACTCAAAATTTCACCTACAAACTGAAAAAAAGTTCCAACATGAAAGTTTTAGATTTTGATCCAATAAACAACTTTGACACATATAATTTTTTTCCATAATATCAACCATTTAAGAGATATGGAGCTTCAAAGTTGGCATCTTTTGAAAAATTCACTTAAAATCTCATTTTCTTCAAAGTTCATGGATCTTTTTCACCCATTTCCTTAAAGGTCTTGAAGAAACTTTCAACTAGGATTTTGAAGTGTGTAACATGAGCTTTCCAAAATGTCCAAGAGCATGAAAAAATATGGAGCATAGCTATGGTTTTGAATTTTGACATTAGAGGTCATTAAGCATGAAATTTCAAGCCATTTTCACTAAGTTTCTATACTATATGGCCAATGATCCAAGTGATGACACACCAAAGCAATGATTGAATGATATTTTCTGATTTGAGATCAGAATGGAAAGAGATAAGAAGCTTAGAAAAATAACCATGGTTTAGTTACTTTAACCATTTGCATTTAATGTGAAGATTCCACTTTATCTCCAAATGCCAAATCACCAAACTTTGAAGCAAGTTGCAAAGCTCTGCATTCAGAACTCTTGGCCTATAAATAGAGGTCCAAACTTCATTGCAAATCACACCAAAACCTCACAATTATAGGTTTTCTCTCTTCTTTCTTGAATTACAAGTCATGTGTTTCAAAGTGAGGTAGAAAACTCAACCTCCAAACCTTGCAAGTTCTGAACAAAGTGATGCTTCCCACAACTTCTAAATATCATATATGATGTGTCTGAATCACTCATACACCCCAAAACACCTGAAAACTCAAAATCATCATCTCACCTCCAAATATGCATAACATGAGACTTATCATGCCAATTTTTGTTCAGGCTCAATTCTGTCCAAACTACCACTTCTAACATCATCCATACATCACATATGAACTATCTAAGCACTCACATATGATCTGTAACCTCATAATCACCAAGCTTGATTCATACTTGAAGCAACTGCAGATCGGGTATTATGGCCATGCTCAGGTGAATTCAAACTGCTCTAAGCATCCAAACATGTTCCATAAGGTCCACTGAAGGTGTTCAGATCAAGAAATAACAACTGGAACTCCTCTACTGCAAAATTCGATCTCCAGCTTTGGCATTTTTGAGGTAAGTGCCTATCAACTTCAAACTCATACATACATGCATCATAAATGAAAAACTGGTTTACCATCTTGTTTCTGCACTATCACTGATCAATAGCCCTCAATCAATTTCATAATTCATCAACTATACACAATTTCAGAGTGAATTATAGAATTAGGGTTCTTCGTGTTCATCAGAGAATCAATGGCCCTAGAGTGAAAATAAATGGAATTAAATGGTACCATCATGTTCCTCGTCCAAAATCGAGCAAGTTAGGCTATTCACTTGATCCAAACAATCCAGTTTTCAGATTTTTCAAATTCAGATAGGGTTTGTGTTCTTGGCGCCTTTTTTTTGAAATTGATTTTACAAACTTGATTCAAAATATATTCAACTCGTTGCAAATGATTATCAGACCACGCGCGTGGTCCAGTTGGTTAAACTTTTGAGTAGTAACCTTAAGGTCACGAGTTCAACACTCATGGGGGCCAAAACCATCTTTTTATCACTTGTTTTTTTTCAATTTTTTACACAACTTCAATTAATTCATTGACCAATCAAATTAATTCATTTTTTATTCATTTTTTGCACACTTCTTATTTAACATATGAATTTCATGAATATCAAAAAAAATCATCAAAAAATATTTATTTAACACACTTTTAATTAGGTTTAAAATGATACATTTTTTTAGTGTTTTTAAATGCTTTGAATATTGTTTTTCATTTAATCTTTAAACTTAAATCACTTGTAAATATTTTTTGAGCAAGCCCTAATCATTTAGGTATTAATTAAGCATAATCTTTTTGTTTATCTTGATTAATTTGATTTCTTTCAATTTCAAATCGTTTTAAAACAAGCGATCGCAATTCTTTTCAAAAAAAAACGATAAACCATCTCTTTTTGATTTCAAAAGAAACTATTGATTAAATCTTTTTATTTGATCAATTGATTTTCAAAACGATGTGGGGCCTCTCGAATATTAGAGAGTATAAGACCCACTCCTTTTTTTTTTTCCTTTTATACAGTTTTTCTTTATACAGAAAACTCTTTCAAAACAAACTTTCAAACAGTTTTTTAAACAACGCGTCTGTAAATAAACAATCGACCATGTTTTGTAAAATACCATGGGCCTCCATGTAGGTATAAGTCCCGAGCCCCTTTTGTACATACCCATTCCAGTACATGAAATTAGGTATTTCATTGTACGCTTTTTTGTACATACACTTTTTTTTACATACCTCGATCAGTTTGTTTTTTAACTTTGAATAACAAACCAAAAATGAAGGTTTCTTTAAATCTTCCCAAAAATACCATGGGCCTCCATGTAGGTATAAGTCCCAAGCCCTTTTGTAAATACCTGTTTACATAGCTTTGAATAAACTCAAGTGGACCTCTCCCCGAGTATGAGTCTCGAGCCCTGTGTATACAAATGGATCATGCTTACAGGTATATTTCCTTCATAAACTCCATTATATACACACACTTTGTCATATATATAATTGTTCATACCTATTCATGTTTGTTCATACTTGTTCATGTTTGTTCATATGTGTGATATGTGTGCTTGTTCAACTTAGTACAACACTAGGTTCCCCATAGCCTCCTATTGGGCTTCGTGCAAAGAATCTCCACTAGTTTAGGTTAGGACATAGAGTATGGTTTCCCGGTGAAATCGCTCTAAGAGCTCAAACCAACTATACCATGCCTCCCCTTGGGCTTTGTACAAACGAGTGACCCTCCCATAGCCTCCTCTTGGGCTTACAATGCAAGGACCCTGGATTGTCCCTCCCATAGCCTCCTCTTGGGCTTACAATGCAAGGACCCTCGGATAGCCTCCTCTTGGGCTTCGTACAAGGACCCACGGGCTTCTTATAAGCATCCCCAATATCCAAATCAAAACACCCTAGGAGATTAGACATTTTTCATCTCTATGCTAGGAGTATCTCTTCTATATCATCACAAACCATCAATCGATCAAACTTTTTTTGCCACAAGGCTGGCTAATCAATCAAACTTCTTTTGCCACAAGGCTGGCTAATCAATCAAAACTGTTTTACCACCGTACTGGATGATTAATCAAAGTTTTTGTCACAAGGCTGACTTCATTGAAACTTTTGCCACAAGGCTGGCTGATTAATCAAAACTTTTTGTCACAAGGCTGACTTCATTGAAAGTTTTTGCCACAAGGCTGGTTAAACAACAAAAACATCTTTATCATTCTAAGCACCCTAAGTGGCATGGCCCCGGGCTTATAATGAAAAGATTTTTCAAACAAAAATCAAACAGATGTATGTGATGATATAGATTAGATACATCTAGCATTTAGACGACATTTGTCTATTTTCCTTTGCTTCCACTAGCATAAGTGGGAACTACGATTGCTCTGACTTTCTCAACATCCCTTTGAGAATACGTAGGCACAAGGTCGATCCTTGGCGAGCAAAACAAAACAAAAAAAACCATTCAAACCTTAGCACCCGTAGACCCCGAGCTACAGATGCTCTGATTCCCTCTAAGGGATATGTATGCAGAGGATCGCGATGATCTTTGCGAGCATAATCAAACAAACACCTTAGGTCCCACCTATTTCACAAGAACCTCCACCACAACAAGAATGGAATAAACAAAACAAAGAAACCTATAGAGTACTATAGATACGTTGGGTGCTAATACCTTCCCCTCGTATAACCAACCCTCTTACCCGGAACCTCTCCCCCACTTTTTAGGTTATTGCAGCTTTTTTCCTTTTCCTCTTTTGGAAACAATAAAAAGTTTGGTCCGTACAAAAGAAAAATCATTTTTTGAGCACTCGAGCCCAAAGAAGGCATCAGGTGTCTCATCCCGAAAAAGATAACGATTTTTCGCCCGCGACAACGCGGAGTCAACTTCTTCGACTTCAATGCCCGACCAATACCTGTCATAGGAGTAACTCTCATAAACACATGGTGTCATACCCCAAAATTTGCCCATACATTTTCTCCCATTTCAATTCAAATAAATAAATAAAGCTCCTAGACACACTCTCCTATACAAACTAGGGTCTGGCTTATTCAAAGAAAAATCAGTGAATCAATGGCTCCAAGGCATCTCATATGGCTCAATATATCTCACACTATCTCTATGACAAGTATCAAAGCTCAATTCAGAGGAATGGTCACTCAATTGTTCAGAGAATCAACAGTCGACTAGTTGACTTAAAAAGTCAACTATGGTCAAAGTAAAGTCAAAACTTCTGATTTTTTGTCAAGATCCTCATATTGAAGTATCATTCACCATACCCCAAAAATTGAGAGAGATACACCTTGTCAAAGTTGGACTATTTTTGAGGAAAAAATGTGAAAAGAAAAGGTTCAAATTTCCAAACATTTCCAAATGAGCCTATGATTTCTTCACCCAATCTTCATTACAAGCCCATGCACGTTCCAAAAATCATATCCTTATATTTTATATTATTTTTTATTAATTATTTTATGATTTTAACCATTTAAATCATGAATTAATTATATAAAAGTATAAAAGATAAAAGATATGATTTGTGTTTATTTTTCAATCATCATCAATCACACAAATATCCCAAAATTCATTCCAAATTCGTACATAGGCTGAGTGTGTGAAAAAAATTGAATTTTGCCATAATTGGAAATATTCCATTCAAGCTCCAAATCAAATCTCCAAAGATTTATTCAATAAGATTTTTCTCACAAAAGTTAACCTATTCTATTCTCCTATATATACATAGTAGAATCAGAGCACAAGGGTTAGAATTTTCGGCCACCAAAAGCTCCTAATCCGAGGCTCCAAGAATCAAAAAATTGCAAAATCGTTTTGAAGTTTAAGGCTGATTCAAGGCATCACGCCAATTCCAAACGATTCCCAGGAGTTTAATGAAGCTTTCTCAATCATCATTCTCAAGCCAAGCACTCAAAATCGGAGCCTATAAGTCACGGTTTGGTCGATTTCTTTTTCTCTCGATTTCATCTTCTCATGCGTTATAAACGATTTTTGAGTGTATATCCTTGCTTATCTTGATATGGTGATTAATTCTGGGCTTTTAATTCATTGTTTACGCGCCTAAATCGTGTTATGCCATGAACGCCGTTTAGGGTTTTGTTTTAGGGTTTCCCTGTACAGGTACAATTAGGACAAATTGAGGACGTGATTAGAACCGTGAGGACAAAACGAGTTCTTCTATGGCCTCGTTTTTTATTTTTATGCTTGCTCGGAGGTTTTATAAGTTTGCAGGTGTAATAGGTATGAGTTACGGTAGCTGACGTGCAAAGAGCGCTGTAAAAGGTATCTGCAGACAAGTGTTGAATGCAGTATAGGGCAAGCAACAAACAAGATTTGAAAATATTGATCCAGGAATTATCGTCCACAGAGATGGAGATATGCCATTCAACAGTTTCTACGGTTTCGAGCTTGGGTTTGAATGAGCAAAAAGTAAACAAAGATATAGACAGGAAAGAATAACAAACACATTCTTAGAAGAGAAAGAACTTATCAAGAATGTAAATATATTCACTCTTCACAAACATACACTTACCAACCCATTATATTCAACCTACGATACTCGTCTATGTCATCACGTATCTCTCACATAAGCGTCCATCTCTGGAGCACAAACGAGATCATCTCACAACTAAGGTTATCTCTAACGCAAAGTCACGAGAACATCCGTGTTCTCGCGTCGGCGATCTCTTGCGCGCCGCTCAAACACGAAAGCATTACGTACAGATACCCACAGTGAATGCTAGCTCTAAATCTATCTCTAGAGTTCAGAACCAACAGATTATCATCCTAGATAAGGATTCAAGAAGTTTATCTCTAAAGCACCCCAAATCCCCAGCATAGAGCAAAAATCCAGGATAATATCAACACAGATTTGTAAAGCAAGTTAAACATAACATTATAATCGGTAAATATACATAAGATTCAAGTAAATATACAAACAAACCCAACCAAAGAGAAATACACAAAGAAGAAGAGAAATGAACCGAAGATCTCCCGATTGGTCAGCTCCGTTTGACGCTCAATCCACCCCTGATCATCCTTATGCAACCTCCGAAGTTGTTTTCTAAGCTAATTTTGATCTAAGAATGAAAATGATGGAGTTGGGACTCAAAAATACCCAACCCATCACCTAAAAATTGTGTTTTGGCCCCTTTTAACGAGCTGCTGTCTTAGCAGGTCCGCTCAGCGGACCCCCTCCGCTCAGCGGACTCAAAATTGCACCCTGACGCTGATTTGCTCCGCTGGAGCTCCGCTCAGCGGACCCCCTCCGCTTAGCGGAGTCTGCTAAAAATCAGATTTTGTTTTCGCCATAACTCGAGAACCGTAACTCCGAATTGCGCCCGGTTCGAAGCGTTGGAAAGCTTATTCAATGCTCTATCCAATAATGAATGAGTGGAAACCAAAATGATGATTTTGGTCATCCTTATTTTGAGTCTTTGGAAGTCCGCTTGATGGTGGCTAAGCGGGCTTTCACCGAAATTGCGAAATCGAAGTCGTGCCTTTGACACTTTATTCCTCAAGGCTCCAATAAGCATGAATACCTATAAAAACAAAGGAAAAACTATCAAATGGTATAAAAGTATATGAAAATACAACTATTCACAAAGTATACGTATTTATACACAAAACGGGGAATTACTCAAACGGTATTAACAAAAGTATCGATAAGTGCCACTATTTACATAGTCAAAACATCGACATTTTGGCACTTATCAAACTCTCCCCAACTTGAAACTTTGTTTGTCCTCAAACAATGTCAAATAAATCAAAGAATCAAAAGTAATAAACCAAAGAATTGTGAATCAACAAGTTTTGAAAACCAAAAACAAATGTATGGCTCAATAGAAAAACGTATAAACAAAGTAAATACTTACCACTATCCTACAACGACAACATGTAAACGAAACGCATCTTAAGTACAAAAAGCATACAAAACATTCTAACACAATACATGCTCACTTCATGAATCACACCTAGCAAAAATTCATCAATGGATGAATAACACACAAAGGTGAAGGACTTTTAACACTCATCCAACAATCTTGCAAACAAAAGATTAAATTATGCATTCATCCAAAAATCACATTGAAGATATAAAAGCAAGAATCACAAGGACTTTTCAAGGTTGTAATGTGGCTTGGTTAACAAACAAGGGATAAGTCCTAAGGCTAATCGAAACAAAAACTTGCCTAAACCTAAGGGAGTGATCAATCCACCAAAGATTCAAACAACAAAATCTCGATCAAACTTCTTCCTTAACCACAAGTTTCTCAAACCAATCACAATACTTATTAGCACAATTATTCACTTCTCTTTTCTTTTTCTTTTTCAAAACTTTTTTTCTCTTTTTTTTTTCTTTTCTTTTCACTTTTTTACTTCTTTTTTTTCTTTCTTTTCAACCTCATAGCAACAACCAAATAAGTACACAACCATTTCTCTCCCCAACTTGAATTCAACCACACCATCATATGAATACTCCCTACTTTCTAAGGCAATGTAAAAATTCATACCAAAAATTCATGGTTGAGGGTTCAAGAAAACAAAGAATCAATCATCCATGCAAAAATGACAACTAAACACTCAAAGATTAGCATTTAGCAAATACAACATGGACATTGACAAAAAAGCTCAAAAGGGTTAACAAATGATCACACACTCACAAGGTGAATTGACTATTTGGTTATGGTGGTTGTGCTCAAAATAAAACAAAATGCCTTGATCCTTTTCATGCTTTCATAAAATCAACATAAACAAAAGATTAAGCATAATAAAATCTAGTTAAAACAAAGATTGTGGCCTCCAGCATATGTAAACAATGGAAAGTTTCCTCACATTTAGAGTTTGGGAACTAAAGTGATTCAATCAACAAGCAAGTAATGCAAAAGAATGAATGGTATGGTAATTGTACAAATGAAAAGTTTCCTAAACATGCTATGCTATAGAAAGCGATAAATGAGTACCTTGAATGATACAACTTCAAAAATAATATCCTACCATACATCCGCAAGTTGAAACACTCAAGCTTTGGAAAATCACCTCAAAAATCTTCGAATACCGAACAAAATTTGAGTACAAACAACCAATAAAAGAATTAGAAAAATAAAACTAGTATATATTACTAAATAGCCTTGGTGAAAGTGGGAAAAATGAGTGAACCAAGTGGAATGGGAACCCCACTGGTACAAAGCAGGAAAACAAAATTCTGCTATGCTCGCTTAGCGGAGCTGAGCTCGCTTAGCGGGCACATCAGAACTCGGAAAAAGAATTGCACCAGTTGTTCCAATCACACACCACTTCACCTAAATTCCTCTTAAACATAAAAATAAACAAAACTTTACAACCGTTGGGGTGCCTCCCAACAAGCGCTTGTTTTACGTCGTTAGCTCGACGCCTTTATTGTTTCGGTGTTTGGAAAGTAGCTTCCTCTCGTCATGCCTTGGTGACGTCTCACCGCACAAGCCTAAAGAAATTGTCCTAACCAGCCACTCAAAAAACGTTACGGGTACAAATATATACAATGATTAAACGAACATAAAGGAAAACACAAGTATACAAATATGTACACAAACCAACACATATGTACAAGTATGAAACAAATACAATTATTATCATACAAAAAGAGAAAATTGGTGAATGTTGGATTCACAAGTTGAAAAGTGAAGATTTTGAAAAACAAACTGGTCCGATCTCAACGTGTTTCACCAACATTCACCAACAAAGTATACTTGTATGTAAACATATACAAGTAACTATATGGTGATCATAAACAAGTAAACATGTACAAGTAAATATATATATACAAGTGAAACTATACAATATATACGATATATACAAAGCTCAAAACCACGAAAACTATTGCGATGCAACCATAACCATCCCCGGCAACGGCGCCATTTTGTTGAATGCAGTATAGGGCAAGCAACAAACAAGATTTGAAAATATTGATCCAGGAATTATCGTCCACAGAGATGGAGATATGCCATTCAACAGTTTCTACGGTTTCGAGCTTGGGTTTGAATGAGCAAAAAGTAAACAAAGATATAGACAGGAAAGAATAACAAACACATTCTTAGAAGAGAAAGAACTTATCAAGAATGTAAATATATTCACTCTTCACAAACATACACTTACCAACCCATTATATTCAACCTACGATACTCGTCTATGTCATCACGTATCTCTCACATAAGCGTCCATCTCTGGAGCACAAACGAGATCATCTCACAACTAAGGTTATCTCTAACGCAAAGTCACGAGAACATCCGTGTTCTCGCGTCGGCGATCTCTTGCGCGCCGCTCAAACACGAAAGCATTACGTACAGATACCCACAGTGAATGCTAGCTCTAAATCTATCTCTAGAGTTCAGAACCAACAGATTATCATCCTAGATAAGGATTCAAGAAGTTTATCTCTAAAGCACCCCAAATCCCCAGCATAGAGCAAAAATCCAGGATAATATCAACACAGATTTGTAAAGCAAGTTAAACATAACATTATAATCGGTAAATATACATAAGATTCAAGTAAATATACAAACAAACCCAACCAAAGAGAAATACACAAAGAAGAAGAGAAATGAACCGAAGATCTCCCGATTGGTCAGCTCCGTTTGACGCTCAATCCACCCCTGATCATCCTTATGCAACCTCCGAAGTTGTTTTCTAAGCTAATTTTGATCTAAGAATGAAAATGATGGAGTTGGGACTCAAAAATACCCAACCCATCACCTAAAAATTGTGTTTTGGCCCCTTTTAACGAGCTGCTGTCTTAGCAGGTCCGCTCAGCGGACCCCCTCCGCTCAGCGGACTCAAAATTGCACCCTGACGCTGATTTGCTCCGCTGGAGCTCCGCTCAGCGGACCCCCTCCGCTTAGCGGAGTCTGCTAAAAATCAGATTTTGTTTTCGCCATAACTCGAGAACCGTAACTCCGAATTGCGCCCGGTTCGAAGCGTTGGAAAGCTTATTCAATGCTCTATCCAATAATGAATGAGTGGAAACCAAAATGATGATTTTGGTCATCCTTATTTTGAGTCTTTGGAAGTCCGCTTGATGGTGGCTAAGCGGGCTTTCACCGAAATTGCGAAATCGAAGTCGTGCCTTTGACACTTTATTCCTCAAGGCTCCAATAAGCATGAATACCTATAAAAACAAAGGAAAAACTATCAAATGGTATAAAAGTATATGAAAATACAACTATTCACAAAGTATACGTATTTATACACAAAACGGGGAATTACTCAAACGGTATTAACAAAAGTATCGATAAGTGCCACTATTTACATAGTCAAAACATCGACATTTTGGCACTTATCAACAAGCCAGAGGTTGAGGACGATTAGGTGTCGATGCGCTAATGGTCCGTTTAAAAAAGGGCGCGTGTTTTATGGTTTCATTATCAAATGTTTATATATATTTTATCTTTTGCATTCTACTAACAAACAAGACGCGTGGACGAGCTGGAAGGGCGTTTCGCTTGTGAAGGCAAGGATGGGAGTTCGATTCTCCACTCCCACATTGTTTTTTCTCAAAATACTTCACTTCTTGATCCAATGTGCAACAATCGTAGGGGTTTACGGTACGCCCTCAGGTCAGCATATCAGGATCCTTGCCAAATCAAATCCAACGATCAGGGATATATAGGCGCATCATGCACCCCCACAGGCTCGTCACACCAGAATATTCAGCTAAGTTTTTCTAAATTTTCTTTTATTTTAATTACATAGTTTAGTTTTTTTAGTTGTTTTGATTATTTGTTTTAAAACCCTTTTAAACAAATTTCTTTTTTTACATAAAACTTAATTCCTTTTTTCTTTTTTTTTTCTCTAAAAAACATAATAAATAATAAAAATATATTTATTTGTTTTAATTGCATTTTAATTGTTTTTTTAGTTAATTTAAATTGTTTAGATTATTTAGTTGATTATTAATTTTATTCATTGATTAAAAAATACAAGCTAGGGTTAGATATTTAATCGAAAACATTTTTTTTACTGATTTAATTAATTAAGTTAAAAACCAGTAATTAATTAATTTGGCTTTTATCTATTCTATTAATCATGGTTAACTTGCGCCCTAATTAGGGTTTACGAGAACATGCCCTACACTGAATATTTCTTTTATGCCTTTTCAGGGTTATCAACATGGTTCCTTCCGACAACGCGCCCGATCAAGACTCAAAGCTAAGTACCCTATTTATTAAAATTAAAAGTCTATTTTGTTTCCTTTTAAAATCAGGGTTTGTCTTGCCTTCATACTTTTTGCCTTTGCCTTTTTCAGGGGTACCTTCGAGACTTCCCGCCAACCATATCAGATCAAATCAAGCTAAGTACTTTTGTTTATTTTATTACTTTAAATTCATTATATCCTTATTTTTAGGGTTAACTGTGCTCGCCTTCGAACCGATAAATGCACTCACCCTATTTTGTTTGCCTTTTCCAGGGTTTGTCAAATTGCCAAAGCTACGAGTATCGGTAACCCTAAACCCTAACCCTGATATTTTCTGTCTTTTATTATTACTTATGCCAAACCCTATTGGGGATCCGCTGGTTTCATTTTCCCCTTCCCCATATTGCTATTGTTACTGCTTTATATTAAACTGCGTGGTTAGTAATTTAGGGAGTGCAACCTTGAATTGAATTAGCCTCACTAATTACAAGATAATTTAATCGAATTGATCACGTGATTGTTGCACCCACGCACACTTTTGGGGTAACCTCTCTGTTGCCTTGTTGCCTGTTGCCTGTTGCCTGTTGCCTGTTGCCTTGTGTTTTTTTGCAGAATAGCCATGTCCCTCGAATACGAGGATACCTCAGCCATGTTGCCTCGATACAAATAAAAGTCATAAGTCCCTAAAATGATGCTGCTGTCGGTATACGAATATGACTTCGACCCTCGAAAGTTGCCTACGGAAAAGGCTGAGGTATCTTCCGGTTGCCTACGAAAGGCTATTCTGATCCTTCCCCTTAGACTACCTGCCTCTCTATGGCATGGGTCAGTCTTTGAGCGAATGATAATTCGATGACCCGTCTACCTCCAAACGAAAGGCTTCTTGCCCACTTATGGCAAGGATTGACCCTTTCATTCTGAAAGGCTAAAAAGAGACCTTTCATCTGAGTTTAAGGTAATTGCCCCTAATTGCTTTGCCATGCTCTATTTTCTATATTCTTTCTCAAAATTCTTCAAAAGCTGGCTACGCTCATTTACGAGCTAAAGTCCATTTTTCCTCTTTCATCTACATTTTCTGAAAACGAGCAAGCAAAGCAATTAAGAGCCCATGGCAAACCATGGATGCAAAGGGTGCCTTACACCTTCCCTTTGCATAAATTACCCCCCGAACTCAGATTTCTTTAAAAGGTTTTTTTCTGTTTCTTTTAGCCTTTCTAACTTGTTTGGATAAAATAAAAGTCGGTGGCGACTCTTGCTTAACCGCGACATTCCGATTATAAAAGTCAGTTCACCGTATTACAGAACTGGCGACTCTGCTGGGGATTCATTTCGATAAAAGAGGGGTTACCTTAAAAGTTTAGGAATCACTTAATTGTTTTCTATTGTTTGCTTTATTTTTGCAGGGCTGTTTTGGGTATTTTGCTGTGTGAAAGATCCTAACCCGGATCTGAGTACCTTAGGTAAATGGCATGAGATCAATGAGACTGCACAGCGTATACTGATGTGGTTGATCTGATGGCCATCGTTAGTGTGACACATTGGTTTGTCCTGGTGTTCCTTGGGACCCGACCTGAGGAAATGCTTGGCTGCCGCGTGGTGTCATTAAGCACTAATTCGCCCTTAGAACCTTAGTCGAACTTGACTTTGGCCTTTTAGAAAGTAGCGAGATGGCTGGCTTTGGTTCCGACTGAAGTTGGTTGATACTCGAAGCTACACTCATATGGACTGGACTTTCAGGACCTTTTCGGTTGGCAATTCGATTGCCGAACTGAGATAAGCGCCTTCGAGAAAGGTCAATGATATGAGCTCCCTAGAACCCGATCATTATATAGGACAGGTTTGAACCAACTAAACTTCAGGGGGAGGGTACGCACCCCTGGACTACATGCAAGCCTAACCTTAAGGCAAAATCTTGTGACTTGTGTGACTTAGGTGACTTGTGCGACTTGCTTGTGTTTGCTACTAACCTCCGTTTCCTCGCAGGTTTTGTTGAAAGGACTTGTTTGTCCTTACTATCTCACACTATGACTAATGAACTGCATTCGCATAACATCATGACATCATGACATCATAAGCATAACATGATCAACTAACCCTTTCAAGGATCTTAGGAGTTTAGGGCGCACAATTTCAGGTGCTCTTATCAAGGACTGAATTCCTATCTAGGGGCAAGAGGATTTATTTTCCTCTGGCCGCATACCTTCCAATTCAGAGACTCGATACCTATCAAGGGGCAAGAGGATTTATTTTCCTCTAGCCATGTACCTTCAAATTCAGAAGTATCCCGAATCAGAGGCGATGACCCACTCGATATGGTGAGCTTGATTCTCAAAGTAGGACGTCCAAAGACGAAAGCCAGAATTCTCTAGACACAACTGTGTTTGATTCAATGTCTAAACGTTGCAAACTAAATTTCCTATAGATCCTTGAAAGCATTGCATTTACATTAATAACATCGCATAACAGGTTTCTTACAATAGGTCTCTCATCCTTCATCGCTGTTTATTTCAGCATCATGAATCTCGAACAATCAGTTAAGGATCTCCAAGCTCAAAACACCGAGTTCCAAGCCTTGATTCTGAATTTGTCCAAGGGGCAAGATGAGCTGAAATCCCTTCTGACTAAGAAGAAAAAGAAGACCAAGAAACCTAAAGGTGCTCTCAATCTGGGAGGAAGGTTCAAAGGCCCTCTCAAAAAGGTTGAAGAAGCTGAAGCTCCCAAAGAGGGTAAGAAGACTCGAGTGAAAAAGCTTAGACCAATCTTGCAACTCAGGGATGCTGAAACCTCTGAAGACAGTGATGAGGATGAGCAAGATGATGATGCTAGTATCAAAACCGATGCAAAAAGTAACCACGATTCTGCCAAACTCTCTGAAGAAGAAGAGGACTATTACCATGAGGACGAACATCCCGATGACAAATACAAGATGTTAGAAGAGCGTCTGAGAAGTGTGGAAACTCAGAAGGTACCTGGGCTGGATTTTGAAGAGCTTGGACTTGTGCCTGGGGTCGTTATTCCTCCAAAATTCAAAACTCCCGCCTTTGCTAAGTATGATGGAGTCTCTTGTCCTAAACTACACTTGAGGTCTTATGTAAGGAAGATTCATCCTCACACTGCTGATAAGAGGCTCTGGATCCATTTCTTTCAGGAAAGCTTATCTGGAACTCAACTCGAATGGTACTATCAACTGGAAAGTACCATACCTGGGAAGATTTAGTTGTTGCCTTCTATAAGCAATACCAATATAATTCCGATCTCGCACCAACTCGCATGCAACTACAAAGCATGTCTATGGGACCTAAGGAAAGTTTCAAGGAGTATGCTCAGAAATGGAGAGATCTAGCTGGAAGAGTCAAACCTTCCTTGGCCGACAGAGAGATGGTAGATATGTTCATGAATACACTGACTTGCCCTTTCTATAGTCATTTGCTGGGAAGTTCATCATCTGGATTCACTGAGCTTATACTGACTGGAGAACGTGTTGAAAGTGGTATCCGAAGCGGAAAAATTCAGGTGGCTACTTCTTCCGGTACTATAAAAAAGTCATACAATGGGAGGAATGAATCTGACACTGTTGGGGAAATTTTGGTCTCTAATCAAGCATCGATACAACAACAAAACAACCAACGTAAACAAAGCGCATCCAAAAGACAATTCACAAAGATCAACATGTCTTTGACTCAAGCGCTGCAACACTTGTTGAAAGCAGAGTTACTTATACAGATAGCTCCTCATCCAAATCCCAACACTTCCTCCCCTCGCTATAATCCCAACGCGAGGTGTGCATATCACTCCAATAGTCCTGGACATGACACCGACAACTGCTGGACATTGAAGAATAAGATCCAAGACATGATCGATGCCGGGGAAATCAAGTTCGATCCTCCTGCAACTCCTAACGTGATCACTGCTCCCATGCCTAATCACAACAAGAGTGCTAATACTGTGGATGGCTAGAAGGATGGACTTTAAGATCATTAGTTTTACTTTCAGTTGCAATTTCTTTTTTTGCTTGTTTAAACATTTGACTCATGATAGACATTATCTGTTTTAATAATCATCATCAGTGCATTGCATATGTTTGTCTCGAATAAATTATTTCGCTATCACTCATTTAAACTGCATCTTTACTTTGCATATGTTTTACGATACTCAACTCCTGCTAAAGCTGTATACCTTTTGAGGGAGGATGACGAAAACGATACCGCAACCTCATACAATATGCTTTTGAACGGACTATGCTGACGATGTACAGGCATTATTTCAATTCCTAAACAGTGGAGATATAAGGATGTTAATCCCTCGCCAACCCCTTTGAGCCTAAGAAGTAGAAGTTTCTTTCTGGTACTAATTAAAAAAAACCTTGATCATAACCTGGGGCAGGGTAGTTCTCAGTTAATTTGGCTGGGCATTCTATTTTAAGAGAATCATTCAGTACACCTTTCAACAAAGGTTTCAATCACAAGCGTTCATTCGCACACATCAAAGAAGTGTTGGAGATGTCAATCAAAAGCCAATGATGGTTCATCAATCATTAAGTAAGGCAGTCAATATCTTTCCAAAAAAAATGATGAAAACATACATACAAAGAAAAGCCTGCTAAGTCAAAAAAATCAAAAAGAAGACTTAGGCAAAAATCAAGGCATCCCGCTGACTGTAAGCTCAAAATAGACAGTTCAGGAAAAAGTTAGGGATATCAAAAAGATGAAAAAAGAGAAGTCAATAAATTCCTGAACAACACAATGTTGTGACTACCAAAAGGAAGAAGTGATTGCCATCTCAAAAGTTCTCTTTGCTTGTGAACCATCATCATTATCAAAGGTGCAAACCCAAAAGTCTCCTAGAAACTGAATGCATAAGTGAATTAACTGAGCTTAGGATTGAAGATCATAACGAAGAGGGGTGGGTACAATCAAAATTTTGAGCCTTTATCCTTTGTTTCTTAAACCGTGAACCAAGCCACGTTACAACCCTTAAAAGTCCTAACTGAAGCATGGTTAGTTCGAAAGCATACTGTCACCAAAAGGGTATCCTGACTCCTTAAGGTTTACCAAAAATGCTGAGTTGATATTTCGTTTTACAAACATCATGTTCTTACAAATGTCATGTTTTTACATCTCCTGCTTTAATGTTTTTCAAAAAACTCAAGACAAACGTATGCATTGCATCTCATGAATACATTATTAGACATATTCTGCTATATAATTTCAAATGTTAGCAACAGAAAGAATTTGTACAGGGTACAACTAATGACTAAAAGTTATCCCGACAGACAATATTACTCCAAGAAGCCATGTCTCTTACATATACAAGGGGCATGACATGTTTTGTCCAATCAATCTGGGGCAATCAAGTCAAGATTCCGAGAATCTCTCATGGATTCTCGAACAATTAGGGGCATGCGTCCAAGTATATCTAAAGCTACTCCCCAATCAACGTGAGACATTGTCAGGAGACTATGATTACTGGGGGCATATCGCCCATAGTGAACATCTCATAAAGTCCTCGCGAGGCGAATCTTTCCAAAGTTCCTGCTAACTGGGGCAAATCTATGCAAGTCTAGTTCAACATCTTGATCAATACTCAGTGGCGTGTCCTGAATCGAGTAGTAAGTTAGGGGAAGCTTTCAAGACACTCACATCTCCCCACAGAGCCAGGTTCATAAGATCATATCCCCACAAAGTAATCATCAAGAAGATATTTTCAAAAGTTCTCGTCCCGACACAGATATGGATCCCCAACAGAGTTCACATCTTCAACACTGTCGTTTCTCCAACACTTTGCTCTTCGCCAACATGGTTTACTAATACTTTTGTCCCCAAGCAGGGTCCATCAAGTTACTAATCATCCCCAAGCAAGAATCATAAATTCCCAGCTGAGCATCTTCAAATAAGATCAGACATCAAAGACAAATAGATTTATTTTCTCAATCGAGACAACATATCATATGTCATAAACATATTCATACATTGCATACATTACCTCATAATGAACTCATCCATGACATACAAAGTTTCTCATTTATTTTGAGGGGCTCATTACATAATACATGCATCATGACATTGCATAAAGACTAAACTATACCTATTGCAGGATACAGGTACAGATAAATGAACGAAACCTCCAACTTCCCAAGATCTAATTCAGCTACCACGAATGGTACTGACACAGTCAACGCTCGAAGATCTAATTCATTTACCACGAACGGTAATGACACGATCATTTTCAAAGATCTAATTCGGTTACTACGAACGGTACTGACACGGTCAACGCTCAGAGATCTAATTCTATCATCACGAACGGTGTAGACACGATCAATGACCAACTAAGTCTAATTCAGCTACTACGAACGCTACTGACACGACAAAAGATCTAATTCGGTTACTACGAACGGTACTGACACGGTCAACTCTCAGAGATCTAATTCTATCATCACGAACGGTGTAGACACGATCACTAACCTTTCCAATCTAATTCAGTTACTACGAACGGTACTGACACGACAAAAAGACCTAATTCTATCATCACGAACGGTGTAGACACGATCATCTTCCAAAGTCTAATTCAGTTACTATGAACTGTGCTGACACGACCAACTCTCCAAAAATCTAATTCATCTACTATACGATCAACATTCAAACAACTACTTCTCAAACACTTCAGTCTCGACATCTGAATGGCATCTTTAATCCCATCTCTAACAAATATTCCTCAATACAAAAAAAATTTCAGCCTAACGCACGGCATTCCAGACATCTACGGATGCAATTTGGATTAGTCTAATGCACGACTCATCCATCAGCCTAACGCACGGCATTCCAGACATCTACGGATGCAATTTGGATTAGTCTAACGCACGACTCATCCATCAACCTGACGCACCGGTTTTCCAGACATCTGAAGATGCAATTGAGAATAGTCTAACGCACGACATATTCTTCAACCTGACGCACGGTTTTCCAGACATCTGAAGATGCAATTGAGAATAGTCTAACGCACGACATATTCTTCAACCTAACGCACGGTTTTCCAGACATCTGAGGATGCAATTGAGAATAGTCTGACGCACGATATATTCTTCAACCTAACGCACGGTTTTCCAGACATCTGAGGATGCAATTGAGAATAGTCTGACGCACGACATATTCTTCAACCTAACGCACGGTTTTCCAGACATCTGAGGATGCAATTGAGAATAGTCTGACGCACAACATATTCCTCAACCTAACACACCCGGTTTTCCAGACATCTGCGGATGCAAATTAGACCCACTCTATCCTAAGCCTATTCCTCAGAAACAGTCTAACATACGACACATTCTGACTCTCAAAGTATATCAAGTGATGGCATCTTCAAGCCCATCTCCGACAAAAGTCCCTACTGCAGCAGGGCAAATTTCTTGGTATTCTAGTGTTCAATCATCTTCCACCTTCAGATACCGACTAGCATACAAACCACTCTACATCTTCAGGTTTAAGATAATTGAACAGGGGCAGCTGTCATACCCCAAAATTTGCCCATACATTTTCTCCCATTTCAATTCAAATAAATAAATAAAGCTCCTAGACACACTCTCCTATACAAACTAGGGTCTGGCTTATTCAAAGAAAAATCAGTGAATCAATGGCTCCAAGGCATCTCATATGGCTCAATATATCTCACACTATCTCTATGACAAGTATCAAAGCTCAATTCAGAGGAATGGTCACTCAATTGTTCAGAGAATCAACAGTCGACTAGTTGACTTAAAAAGTCAACTATGGTCAAAGTAAAGTCAAAACTTCTGATTTTTTGTCAAGATCCTCATATTGAAGTATCATTCACCATACCCCCAAAAATTGAGAGAGATACACCTTGTCAAAGTTGGACTATTTTTGAGGAAAAAATGTGAAAAGAAAAGGTTCAATTTCCAAACATTTCCAATGAGCCTATGATTTCTTCACCCAATCTTCATTACAAGCCCATGCACGTTCCAAAAATCATATCCTTATATTTTATATTATTTTTTATTAATTATTTTATGATTTTAACCATTTAAATCATGAATTAATTATATAAAAGTATAAAAGATAAAAGATTTGATTTGTGTTTATTTTTCAATCATCATCAATCACACAAATATCCCAAAATTCATTCCAAATTCGTACATAGGCTGAGTGTGTGAAAAAAATTGAATTTTGCCATAATTGGAAATATTCCATTCAAGCTCCAAATCAAATCTCCAAAGATTTATTCAATAAGATTTTTCTCACAAAAGTTAACCTATTCTATTCTCCTATATATACATAGTAGAATCAGAGCACAAGGGTTAGAATTTTTCGGCCACCAAAAGCTCCTAATCCGAGGCTCCAAGAATCAAAAAAATTGCAAAATCGTTTTGAAGTTTAAGGCTGAATTCAAGGCATCACGCCAATTCCAAACGATTCCCAGGAGTTTAATGAAGCTTTCTCAATCATCATTCTCAAGCCAAGCACTCAAAATCGGAGCCTATAAGTCACGGTTTGGTCGATTTCTTTTTCTCTCGATTTCATCTTCTCATGCGTTATAACGATTTTTGAGTGTATATCCTTGCTTATCTTGATATGGTGATTAATTCTGGGCTTTTAATTCATTGTTTACGCGCCTAAATCGTGTTATGCCATGAACGCCCGTTTAGGGTTTTGTTTTAGGGTTTCCCTGTACAGGTACAATTAGGACAAATTGAGGACGTGATTAGAACCGTGAGGACAAAACGAGTTCTTCTATGGCCTCGTTTTTTATTTTTATGCTTGCTCGGAGGTTTTATAAGTTTGCAAGTGTAATAGGTATGAGTTACGGTAGCTGACGTGCAAAGAGCGCTGTAAAAGGTATCTGCAGACAAGTGTTGAATGCAGTATAGGGCAAGCAACAAACAAGATTTGAAAATATTGATCCAGGAATTATCGTCCACAGAGATGGAGATATGCCATTCAACAGTTTCTACGGTTTCGAGCTTGGGTTTGAATGAGCAAAAAGTAACAAAGATATAGACAGGAAAGAATAACAAACACATTCTTAGAAGAGAAAGAACTTATCAAGAATGTAAATATATTCACTCTTCACAAACATACACTTACCAACCCATTATATTCAACCTACGATACTCGTCTATGTCATCACGTATCTCTCACATAAGCGTCCATCTCTGGAGCACAAACGAGATCATCTCACAACTAAGGTTATCTCTAACGCAAAGTCACGGAGAACATCCGTGTTCTCGCGTCGGCGATCTCTTGCGCGCCGCTCAAACACGAAAGCATTACGTACAGATACCCACAGTGAATGCTAGCTCTAAATCTATCTCTAGAGTTCAGAACCAACAGATTATCATCCTAGATAAGGATTCA